>NC_139712.1:22253368-22260868 GCF_964188405.1 Protomyctophum parallelum | reverse complement strand
GTTAACCTAGGATGAGTCGGTGGTGGCCAAGGTAGATAGTTGCTTCACTCACACTGTCACAACAGAATGTTGTAGCCTATAGCTGATGCATGAGACTTGTTGACTGTTGCAAGCTCGCAATTAATTTCCAACGGGAGTCACGTGGTTTGAAGAGACAAACTTGTTGTATGAGGGGCAGGCGGGCAGTCGAAACACATACAACATACATACATACATCAGCTTGTAGGCAAGAATGTTGTATCAAACCATGTGACTTCCATTGGAAATGCATTGGGGCGGCCATGACACTTACATCTTGCTTACATCTACCATGCAACATTGTTGTATGCTAGATGTATAGGTGTGAGTGAGGCCTTAGCAGTAGTACTAGTACCTCTAGTTGTGTGCAGGCTCCGAGCTCCTCTGGTATGTCAGTCAGTCGGTTTCTGTAAACGAACAGAACCCTCAGTCTCGTCAGCTGACCTATTTCTACAGGAAGACTGGTTAGCTAGAGTGAGAGAGAGAGAGAGAGAGAGAGAGAGAGAGAGAGAGAGAGAGAGAGAGAGAGAGAGAGGGAGAGCATTTAGGATTAACACATTCAACGGTCAAATATAGAATCATGTAACAGCACTGTAACCAATTACATTAACGCAATAGCACAGCACAGGGTGCAGTGTTCCCAGTCACATGGCTACATGGCTACTTCAAACAACAGGTTTAATCTGCAGGTTAGTTTAAAAACAGTCACCTGGGAATGGTTTCGGGTGAGTTAGTTTTAAAACCAGTCACTTGGTTTCAGGTTAATTAGTTTAAACATCAGTCACGTGTCCTGGTTCCAGGTAGTATAGTTTAAACCTCTCACCTGGTTTCAGGTTAATTAGTTTAAACTTCAGTCACCTCGTTGCAGGTATTAGTTTAAACAGCAGTCACCTGGTTTCAGGTTAATTAGTTTAAACAGCAGTCACCTGGTTTCAGGTTAATTAGTTTAAACAGCAGTCACCTGGTTTCCCCAGAGGTTGAGCACGATCAGGTTGGACAGCAGTGACAGGTGTGAGGGAAGGCTGCGCAACAGGTTGACGGACAGATTCAACTTCTGCACTTCACTCACTGAGTACAATTCATCTGGAGTCTCCTGAACACACGCACACACACACACACACACACACACACACACATACACACACACACACACACACACACACACACACACACATACACACATCATCTTGTAGTTGCACCTGTTGCACCCATAAAGACAACAACAATAACAGTAACAACTGGAAAAAGAGCATAGGTCTCCAAAAGGTCAGTTAGGTTATTGTAGGCCAGCAATGTTTGGAATTCAGTCTCTGTAGGAGTAGGGGAGAAGCGGGTCGGTTGGTGGGGAGTGACGGACTGGATATACCCTTCTACTACAGCAGGAGGCGACGAACACGGTGGCGTTTCGGCCATTGTGGTTGTGTTTATTTTACTGTTTTTTGCAGCCAATGCCCAAGATTATGGTTAGAAAGACCTCACCTTCCCTTAGCCTAATTTATAGTTGTGCAAAAAGTGGCCTGCTGGTGGCGCTTTAATAGCAAGGTTTTACGGCAATCGGACGCAACTACAATACATGACCATAGAGATAATGTGCACCAAATTGCGTGATGTTGGACAGGGATACTAGGGGTGAGTTTGGATGTCACAGAGTGCGTTCAGTGTGCCTTATTTACGAACGACCACAGCTGTGACGCATTCACACCGCCGACACCGGACAACCCCAGCTTCAGGTATAGGGTCGCTCAGTGCGGGCACTCGGCACACCCGGTGTGCAGCACACTGGATTTTCGAACGACAACGCACCGAGTGCACTGAATAAACGACGATAAGAGAGCACACCAGTGCATTCAGGGTGCATTTCTGAACGCACCCTATATCAAAAGTCAGACTACTGGTGGCGCTGTAACAGGCTGATGCCCAAAACTGTGCGGCAGAGCTCCTGCTCGTGCGTGTGCACAGTTTCACGTCGTAGATCACGGGCCAATTAACGGAGACTAGACGCTCACAGACACACGGACGGATAGACAGGGTGCAGTTAGTTTCTGGAGCAGGTGTTCGTTTTTTATTGGTTTTATTTATTTTTATACTTTCGGTTATTTGTGGTAAGGCGCCACATGGTGCTGGACAGCTGGTGTAAAGCTGGTACAGCGAAACAATTAAGATTTCATATCATCACATAAAAACACTAAGGGCATTTTATCTATAAGTTAGTTTCAGTTATAGTTTTGTAAACGCACAATACAGTTTCAGTTAGTTATCGTTTATTTAGTTTTTATTTAGTTCAATTAACGAAAATGTTTTTTTTCAATTTTAGTTTTCATTATTTCGTTGATGATGTCACGCGCATACCCTCCTGTATAATAATAGCCATGGCCTGATGCAGGGTTACAACAACAACGGCAACAATGCTGACCTTTAACCCTCTGCGTGCCAGATTGAGGACGGTGTATCCAGACTGTTTGACAGCTTGTCGTCTCAGTAAGCCTTCGGCTCCGCCCGGCGTCTTCCTCCTCTCCTCCTCCTCCTCCTCCTGCTCCTCCGTCCCTCGCTTCTTACACACTCTGCCTCCCATCTATACTCGTATAAATATATACCCCACTACAAGGGACCCCTTTTCCACCGGGGTATAGCCAGTTCCGTTCCGCCTAGTTCAGAGTGTTTACACTGAAAATGAATTGGTTCAGAACCCTAAATGTTGGTTCGGAACTGGAACCAAAACATGGCCGCCAGGGTTCAGTGAAAGCACCAATTATAGGTTCCAATAATCTAGAACGGTTAGTTCTAGAACGAGTTAGTTCTATAGAACCAAAGTTTGGTGGAAAAGAGGCCCCAGTGTTGGGGAAGTAACTATAAGTCCATTTAATTCAAGTGTTTAACTTTTAAGCACAACGTTTGACTTTTACTTTACATTTTCCCCAATACTTAAATACTTTTACACTGTTACATCTCACGGTCAGATGTTGCACTATTTACTCCACTATACGGAAAAAACTGATTTACATTAAGTTACTTTATAGATGAAGATTCAGATTATTAGCACAAAATATATTAACCGCATCGTGAGTCCTATTTAATTCTATTTTCGAAAAGGTTTAGTTTTTTTGGTTTTATAAATTGAGTACTTTCACTTCTCCACTGTAGTATATTTTGATGCCAATACTTTTGTACTTTTGCAAAATGTTGAATACTTGTATTACATATATTGTGGCATTGCTACCTTTACTTAAGTGAAAACTCAGAGTAGCCTGCTTCTTCCACTACTAAAACTAAAATTAGAATAAGAAAAGGAAGAAAAATAAAGATATAAAAAGTCAACAATGCAAAAACTAAACAGAATTACAGCAAATAATTTAGGTTTACCTTCGGTGTACAAGATACTCCATTATGGGACACACATGTGGATAAATAACAACTAATAATGTAATAAACAATAATAAAGAACTGTGTCATAATGTGACGATCCGTCATGCATTGTTCCATCCTACCTGTTTCAGCTTCTACAAACCAAGGCTTTCCTCATAATACCTGAAAAAACTACCACCGAACGCGAACCAAACTAAAGAGAGTCCATTCCTAAAACTTTAAACCCTACTTCATATGCAGCTCGTATAAGTAACACTAAAACAAATGCATTAACGAACTAGAATGACTTGTTGTCTGTTGTTGCCATCCAGCACTTCTCCTCTCTCACCACTGTGTCTTAATTCTGTCACAGAGACGTCTCTATTTGAGGACAACTGGATCTCTCTCTCTCTCTCTCTCTCTCTCTCTCTCACACACACACACACACACACGCACGCGCGCATACACACTCACACACGCAGCGCACACACACACACACACACACACACACACACACACACACACACACACACACACACACACACACACACACACACAGCTGACTGTGTCACTCACTGGTTTGGTTTCACTCGGAGTTGTACACATGAGGCTTTATGTACACATGAGGCTTTATGTACATAGACCTCATTTACATTAACAACTAGATAAAGTGCCAATCGGCACAGGTCTCCACCAGGGCAGGTCAGGTTGTGGCCTCATGGTGGCGCTATAACAGGCTGTTGAGGAAGATTTGGGCTGGAGGTTGGTGTTGGAGGGATGCAGGTACAATGTTTTTGTTTTGCACAAAGCGGCCTCCTGGTGGCGCTATAACAGGCCGTTCTGGAAAGTTTGGGGCAGAGGTTCATCGTTGGCATCCAGGGAGTGTGTGTGCAAAATTTGGCATGGACCGGTTGTGTGTGTGTGTGTGTGTGTGTGTGTGTGCGAGTGCATGACGCGACTTGGCTTGTTGTAGCGCCACCATCAGGCTGTTGAAAACTGTCAAGTGGCATTTCTTCCTCAGCCTAGTGGGAATATGCGTGCACAGTTTCATCGCAATCGGACGCTGCGTTGAGGAGTTGTGGCGATTTGTACAAAGCGGGCTACTCCTGAAAAGTGTAGGAGCCAATCGTGGCCAATCAGGATGGAATATGAGAAATAAAAAAAACCTGTCTTGATCACATGACTATGGAGATCATGTGTACCGATTTGCGTGAAATTTGGATAAAATGTGAAGGAGTAATAATAGAAAATGTGTTTTACATATGTCGGCCTCCTGGTGGCGCTATAAAGAGCAGATGTGAAAAATTCCAGGCAAAGGTTTTTCCTTGGCCTCTAGGGAGTTGGCATACAAAGTTATCCACAGATCCGTGCAGTTAGAGGTAAAAACACTTTTGGGCCAGTTATAGCGCCACCTTGAGGCTGAGTTGAAATTGTTCATGTGTCATTTCGTCCTCGGCCTAGTGGGAATGTGGGTGCACAATTTCACGGAAATCACGCGATGTGTTCATGATTTGCAGCATTTTGTTTGAAACTGAGCACTCCTGTGAACTTTGGAAGCCAATGTTAACCAATCAGGATAGAGTCTGAGAAATCTGAAAGACCCGTTTCGTTGAATGGCTCTAGAGAGACTGTGTAGCAATTTGCGCGATGTTTGGACAAAATCTGTAGGTGTACTGTGCAAAAACTTGTTTTGCACAAAGCAGCCTCCTGGTGGCGCTATAACAGGCCGTCCTGGAAAGTTTGGGGCAGAGGTTCATCGTTGGCATCCAGGGAGTGTGTGTGCAAAATGTGGCATCGAGCGGGTTAACGGTGGCCGAGATTAGCTGTTCACGGACACACGGACACACAAACGGACGGACGGACACGCGGACGGACAGAGTGCAAAACATACTCTCCCCACATGCCTTCGGCCTGGTGGAGACAATGATATAATTGTTATAATTGTGTTTCAACCCCTAATTATGTTTACAAGTGTGCTTGTTGACTAGTGACCACAAGCAACAAAAGGGGCTCAGTCACTCAGGATATATCATATTATAATTAATTATAATATATAATTATAATAAAAATTGAATACTTGTTCCAGGAAGGCTGGCCTAGCCCTAGACACCCGGGCACGGCGGGCACTGGGCACTTATAGGTTTAAGGCTCTTTCATAGTCTGAACTCTGGATTTCCGGTGGTGAGGTGACCACCGCTCTGGTGGTGAGGTGACCACCGGAGCTGAAATAACGTTGAGCGGTGGTGAGTAAAAACAGAGAGAAGGGCTGGGGCCTGTGGCGGTGGTTTGCTCTTCACCGCGGCTCTGTGACGTCATGTTGTAGTTCGGTGGTCACCCCACCGCCGTAAATCCAGACTATGAATGAGCCTTAATCCAGCCGGACAGCATGTCGCTGTCGTGGGTTTGAATCCCAATCCCGACCTTTGTTGCGTGTCACTCCCCATCTCTCTTTCACTCCCTCCCCATTTCCTGTCTGTCTACTGATAAAGACGTAAAAGATATCTCTACGTCAGATAAAGACGTAAAAGATATCTCGTAAAAGATATCTCGAAAAATCCCAACTGAGGCGACGTTCGTTTCACTATATTGTCAACAGCAAATCAGCATTGATGTTGTTCTGTAGCTGTAGCCTGCACTGTAGGTCATACTCAGGTGTTACTGATGATACTAATGAAAGGTTCTGTTCCATTTAGTGTGCAGTGGTTCTCAAACATTTGAATTTCAAGGATCCCCATAACACACCCGTACGGGTGGAACCCACTCACAGACACTTTGAGACCCACTGGTGTAGTAGAGTGTTTCCAATGAGACAACACGCACAATAGCAGCACCCTGACTCTGTTTGACCAGAATGGAACAGAGCCTTCATTAGTATCATTAACACTGACTCTGTTTGACCAGAATGGAACAGAGCCTTCATTAGTATCATTATCACTGACTCTGTTTGACCAGAATGGAACAGAGCCTTCATTAGTATCATTAACACTGATTCTGTTTGACCAGAATGGAACAGAGCCTTCATTAGTATAATTAACACTGACTCTGTTTGACCAGAATGGAACAGAGCCTTCATTAGTATCATTAACACTGACTCTGTTAGACCAGAATGGAACAGAGCCTTCATTAGTATCATTAACAGTGACTCTGTTAGACCAGAATGGAACAGAGCCTTCATTAGTATCATTAACACTGACTCTGGTTGACCAGAATGGAACAGAGCCTTCATTAGTATCATTAACACTGACTCTGTCTGACCAGAATGGAACAGAGCCTTCATTAGTATCATTAACACTGACTCTGTTTGACCAGAATGGAACAGAGCCTTCATTAGTATCATTATCACTGACTCTGTTTGACCGGAATGGAACAGAGCCTTCATTAGTATCATTAACACTGACTCTGTTAGACCAGAATGGAACAGAGCCTTCATTAGTATCATTAACACTGACTCTGTTTGACCAGAATGGAACAGAGCCTTCATTAGTATCAGCGGTAACACCTGTGATAAGGAAGTAGGAAAGGGGCCCAAGTTATTTCCAAAATGGCGTGTGTGCATAGAGCCCATTGTGTTCAATAGTAATGAGCGGGTGGCTCTTAAAACAAAAGCCATATTGTGCATGTGCTCTGCTAGTTACTCAGAGAGTGTACTGTACACACATGTGTATATAGCAGAGTTCATTTAACACTGGTAGGTTCATGCTGGAGGGGTCCCTGCATGTGTACATTCAACATTGTATTTATTCTTTAAGGATAGAAACAGTTGTTTCTATCCGATAGAAACCTCCCCCCCCCCTGCCTGGCTGTCAGCCCAGCTCCTAATCCAGACAACAGTCTTGTCAAAACTTGACTATTGTAACTCCCTCCTAACTGGTCTACTGGCATGTGCAACTTGGTCTTCAACCAGCCAAAATTCTCACGTCTCCCCACTTCTCTGCTCCCTCCATTGGCTCCCGGTCACTGCTCGCACAGAATACAAAACTCTGATGCTGGTATTCAAAGCAACCAAAGGTATGGCTCCCCCATATCTTGCAAGTATGATCGAACCGTACAAACCCTCAGATCAGCCAACGCAGGGAAGCTGGAAGTACCTTCACTAAAAACGCCGGGACAACGCTTCACACATCCACAAATCTTCTCCCT
>NC_139712.1:22243368-22248368 GCF_964188405.1 Protomyctophum parallelum | reverse complement strand
GTGGAGACCTGTGCCCAGAAGGGCACTTTTTCTAGTTTTCTTTCTTTTTTCTTCTTTTCTTTTTTTTACTATTTTGAAAAGCATTTTTTAATAGTTCAAATAGCCCATCTACAAGCTCACAACATGTCGATGTAGATCGGCAAGTTGAACAATTTTTTTATGTTTTTAGAATTAGTCAAAAAGGCAAAGAGGTCTTTGCGGGCACTGCATGGCGAAAAAGCTACGTTGTTTTACCTTTAATGCCGGATGCGTCCTCTGTGTCACATTATACACGTCTGTGTCTCATATAGCATACTGTAGTTTAGGTTTTAGAAGATGTTTTTTAGAATCCATGCAGGTCTAAAATGCAGTGGCGTGCACAGATAGACACTAGGGCGTGCTAGAGCGCCCCCTGCACTTTTGGCAATGTGCCCCTTCAAAAACAAATGTGGACCATGTTGACATTGATCAATTCTTGATAAAGAAATATTATTTAGGCCCCAAAATCTATAAATCTCACACTATTAAGACAACCGGCCGGTTCCACGCGCTGCACAAGGTGCCCTTTTTCACTTGAGCACCTGCCCCTCTAAATGTCCGTGCACGCCACTGTCTAAATGGGTAGAAAATGGCCCCAAAATGGTTCAAACTCTTTGTGGGGACTGAACGACACCAAGACACTCAATGGTACAGCATATCGCCTACTGGCGTTTTTATTATATAGTGCTCAAAGCGCTTTACAATGGTTCATTCATTCATACATTGGGAGGTGAAGTTAACACCTTTGTCTTTGTATTGAGTTTGTGCTTGAAATGTACTGTAATTCTGCAAACTGTTAATAAATATTTCAATCAATCAATCAATCAAAACCCTTCTCCCAACGTACCCCTCATCTCTCCTCTGCGAGCAACCTCGCCTCTCTTAGAAGGTTTGGGGATGAAACAAGAGAGTCTCTTGTTTCATCCCCAAACCTTCTAACTTAGGCTGATCGTCAGATGTATAGGACATCTCTGATCAAGTGTAATTAGCTAGCATTTACAAATTCACGAGTTTCAAATTATCACCTCCGTTTATTTCTCCAATTCAAGTCACTCTGTATCTCTGATATGTCATGTCATCTCATCATCACGGGGCAATTCTCTGGTTCATGAGTCATGATGACTGTTGACAACGTGGCAATGTTTTCTTTGCACTGCAGAGTTTTCAAATGGTGTGCTAATGATGCATGCATGGACATTTGCCATATCCTGAATATGAAAATGTTTTGTATAACCAGGCAGTCACTGCAGAACATCAACAGGTGCGCACGTTGCATGTGTGGGGAGAAGAGCAGCACACTTCCTTCACGGGTCAAGGTATGTTTGGAAAAAATATCTAAAACGATGTGTGTATTTGTCTTTTGATTATTCATAATAATAATAATAATAATAATAATATTAACCCATTTAGACCTGACGTCGAAATAAATTAAAAAAAGTCTTCTGAAAGAATATATTTCCAAAGATTTGTGCTGCATTTTCATGATTTTTCAAAAATAGCAGATCTACAAGCTCGTATGAGCTTGTAGATCTGCTATTTTTCAATAGCTAAAGTATAACATGATGCTTAGTTAAAACACCAAAAGGGGTTCCC
Organism: Protomyctophum parallelum; assembly: GCF_964188405.1. Lineage (NCBI taxonomy): Eukaryota > Metazoa > Chordata > Actinopteri > Myctophiformes > Myctophidae > Protomyctophum > Protomyctophum parallelum. The sequence continues at coordinate 22,246,757 of NC_139712.1, read as the reverse complement.
GCCCAGAATGGGATAATAATAATAATAATAATAATAATAATAATATATGTATAGCGTTTATAGGGGGGAAAACAGTAATAAGTATAGTATTCAATTGTAAAAGAGTTTCTAATAGTGATATTGTGCAGGTAGAACTTGTGTGGTGGAGGCAATACTCTTATCAATGTGTTCTCTCTCTTTGTCTTTGTGTCTATCTTTTACTCCTCCCCCCCCCCCCCCCCCCCCCCCCCCCCATATTGTCAGTTTGTTTCTATAAAAAAGATATTTCTGCTGAATTGTGAAAACCGCATCGTTCAAATCAAAGCTCCCGGAAGATGAACACATCAAACGAGTCCTCCGTCTACAGCAACAAGGACATTTTACAAATCACCCTCACGACAACCAACCTGGCCCTGGGAGTCCCCATCAACAGCTGGGTTCTGTGGCTGGTATTAACCGGACCGGCCGGAACAATGGCCTCCGAGTTCTTCGCACTCAACCTGAGCGCATGTGAGATCATCTTCAGCTTGTTATTTCTTCTCTGTACCGTCACAAGAATGCCCATCGCGTGCTACTTCGCCGGCGGTTTCCAGGTGATCGGGCGCCCCGTCTTCCAGAGCTGCATCTGCGTGGAGAGGTTCATGGCGGTGGTTCACCCGGTGCTCTTCCTCAAGTGCAAACCCCTCCGGTACAGGGCGGCTTGCTCCGCCGTGGCCTGGCTGGTCATCGTCGGAGCCTCGGTGAATCACACGCTGTTGTTGTTGTTTCGAAAGTACCAGATAAGCGATTATATATTTTTGGGGGAATGCCTGATTTTCATGTCAGTCATGCTGTCGTGCAGCCTGGCCGTCCTCAGGGCCCTGAAACAGCCCGTGCCGGGGGAGACGTCGGGGAGGGAGAGGGACAACAGCATGAAGAGGAGAGCCTTCATTATCATCTGCCTGATCATGGGGTCGTTTGTGGGAACTTACCTTATTTGGGTGGCCATCGTTCTCGTCGCTCAGGGACTCTTAACATCAGTTACGTTAGCTTCTGCTTCATATATATGTATGTTTATCACCGTGGTCACTGGGTTTGTTCAGCCACTGCTGTACGTCTGCCAAAAGACTGGCAAACTGCCCTGTGTGTAAAAACGTATATACAAGGTCCAAGAATGATCTGTTATACATCTATACGCTATTACAATTAGGGGAGAACGGGGTAAGATTATTCACTTTTTGCTTAAGTTGTCCTGGAAGCAAGGCAAAATGAGATGGCAGTAAAATCTAATGATCTACCCATATTTCAGGATGTCTTCTATATCAATTGAAATTATGAGTAAGCATCTATGACAAAGAGCCATGGAAATATGACCTTTTAAAAAAAAGTGGTCATGTGGCTCAACTTGCCCCAGGTAAGGGGTAGGCCTAAGTTGATCCAAGTCGAGGGGCAAGTCGAACCACATGATATTGTAATGTTAAAAGCTTAAACTTGAACAGATAATGTATTCACTTATCAATAATAATATAATAACAGTTTTCCCTTTTGCAAATAGTCTTATTTATTTGTTTATTTATTATTTAAACACTATTAAGACAATTAAATAAAGTTTGTTATTCAGAACCTTATATTTGCAATACTGTTAATACAATCTCGCAAACTTCTGTTAAATAGTTATGTACATGCAAATTAAAGGTCATTCAGTATAATTTGAGTAGCAAAGACTTAATACAAAAATATGAATAGTGATTCCCATTGACTCAATTTACCCCCGGACATTGGCTCAGCTTACCCATAGCCACCATTTTAGAAAACAATGACTAGAATAAGCTACTTCAGACAATTTAATTGCTAAATGATTCACATGGTTCTATCCATTGGCAAATCATCAACGTGTATGATATTACATTTTAGACCGTACATATTGCTTTGTATATAGCAGTCATTTTACATGATGTGTCGAAATTTTACTTTGACCGACAAAAACAGTTTTGTGTAAAATAATGTTTTCTACTTTCCCCATGTGCTTCCCAACTTCACAGCCAGGTGTAAATTATGGATGCTTACTAGATTTTAGGTCACATGGCAACACAGGTTTATAGTTTTCTAGATAAAGGGGGTGGCTCAACTTAAACGCTGGCTCATCTTACCCCGTTCTCCCCTATGTTATTTTTATTGTCTATTTTGGTTAATTTGCTACCCATTGTTCATCTCTTCAATGTTGATGCTGCCATCGTGTTTGGCTGTAATTTGTAAAGCACTATGCAAATAAACTGCATTATTATTGTAGAGAGACATCTGTGCCAGTTTATTGCTAAGGCCTTCGCTAATATATGAACCCATTTTGGGCGGGAACCCCTTTTGGTGTTTTAAGCATTATGTTATACTTTAGCTATTGAAAAATAGCAGATCTACAAGCTCATAGCGCGGCACCGAGTGCCGCGCTACGAGCTTGTAGGTCTGCTATGTTTGAAAAATCTGGAAAAGGGGCCCAAATCTTTGAATATAGTAGGCTATACATTCTTTCAGAGCGAACGTGTTTAACTCAAATCTTTGCTTCCCTGGAACAACATATTTTCAGATGGGGGTCGGCAGCCAATTTCATATGATATTGGCTGGGGGTCCTTGAAATTAAATAGTTTGAGCACCCACTGACATATAACATGTGGTTTTTCAGAAAAACTGTCATGTTTTAGAAGACATGTGAATCGAACTTAGGTCCAATACATTATCATTATCTCCATGTAAACATGATTACATGTTTTGGTTCTTGTATCGTATAATATCTTATTTAATGTCAACAGTTGATTAAAATTATTATTATTAACACCAACACTGCACTCCAGCTATAAGCAGCCACTGGCAGCACACAGCTGGCACGTTACTACTTTATAAGCAATATATATGCTAGAATTAACAAAGATAATAGGCCTGCCAGTTCTGTAAAAAAAATGGAAACACTCAAGTTATGTAAAATGACCTCAAGAGTGGACTTAAGTGCAGTACTTTAGTAAATTAAGAGTTGTCAGAGGATGGACATATATGCAGATGTAACAAAAATGGCTCCCAGTGTTTTGGATAAGTGCGGTTCTCACTCCTGAGCAAATACTACGCAGGTGTCCTTCGTATCAGTTTGTTTACTTAAATGAACAGACTAGCTTGAAACATATACATTATTATTATTATTATTTAATTTGTTTTGTATTTATGGACATTTCCTGATGTTTCTTCGAATATTTTGTTTGCCATTTGCTGCCATGGGGTTGTGGGGGGGGGAAATATATGTGAATAATTGCTTTGAAAATACTATGTTGTAAAGAAAAATTAATAAACATACGTTTAAAAAAGTAAAATATAAAAAAGCTTGAAAAAAGCTACTTACATACCTCCCCCGAGTTCGAATCCCGGGCAAAATCTAAAAATTATGTTTG
>NC_139712.1:22226936-22243168 GCF_964188405.1 Protomyctophum parallelum | reverse complement strand
TTATGTTTGAGAACCTGCACAAGAGGATTTTCACTGATGCTTGTCAAGTTCAACATTGCAGACCCAGTCTGAGTGTAGTTACTAACGTTCACCCCCAGATGGAGCTAAAAAAAAGACTCATTCAACACACACACACGCACGCACGCACGCACACACACACACACACACACACACACACACACACACACACACACACACACACACACACACACACACACACACACACACACACACACACACACACACACACACACACACACACACACACACAGTTGACTCAGTCAACCATGCTTGGAAAGTTGCAAAGCTTGAAGGAGTGGTGTGTGTGTGCGCGCGCGCGCCTGCCTGCGTGCGCGTGTGTCACTACAGGATGAATGAGAGTGGTCCATTAACAAGTACAACCCCCTACCCCCCCTCCCACATGGTACGACCCAACCGGCAGGGGGGGTGTTGTTGAAACAAAAGTTTTAGAGCCGAATGAATGAATCAGAGAGAGTTAAGTTCATCCAGTCTACCGTCACTGCCGTCAGCTCCCACTGGATCCAGTCGCATTGTTCCAGTTGGCAGTTACAGTCTAGACCAGTATAGGCTGTTTATTTCATAATACTGGTCAATATTCCCACAGAGAAGTGATGCTCCTACTTCTGCGAGGCGCGCTCCTGGCGAGCGTGCTCTGCACGGCGCGCGTGTGCGCTCAGCAACGAGGTAATACAGGCTCAAACGCATCAATAATAATAATGATAAACTGAGATATTTATTGATCAATGCACGTGGTGATCAGAGGTCGATATGTCAGGCCTCGTTGTGATATAATCGAGGTGGATTAATCAGATCTCATCTACGCTATACTGCAGCGTGTGTAGAGAGAGGAGAGCTATACCGCGGGTGGTTCACGTGTTTTAAATCCATCCAGTGTTTATTATAGTTGATGAAGTAAACCGTTATGCTTTTGGCGTGCACTGCTTGCTGAAAAAAAATGTTGTGACTGTCGAGCATTGCTGCATTTCTTCTCCAGCGAGGACTTTTCGGGCTAGCTTTTTATCTGACTTTTTGCCGTAGCCTAATATTCGAAAGCAATCATATACTCGATCGAACATCAAATACAATAGCCTGCTCTATACCTCTATGATTGTCTAACTCTTGATCAAGGGGGTGACTCCGTTATACGGGGCAGATATACAAATCAAACCTAGCTCGATCTTGTCTTTTACATTTCTCAAACGCATTTAGTGTGTTTCTAAATTAATCTCTCTGCATCTGCAGTTCATTCCATGCAGTTCATCATCAGTGGCGCAGGGCCTAATCATTAGGAATGCATTGACTTTGCTTCTTCCATTGTTTGATTCTTTACTTCTTTCTGCCCCACCATATCTCATAGGCAAATATTCCAACTTATTTTCCTCCACTACAATTAGTTAATGGCCTAATAATTGTCAAATTTGTAATAGGCCTACAAGAAAGAGGCAAACATTTTGAAAGTAGCTGATCTTCAAGCCCACATCACCGCCTCAGGTGTTGCGAGTTTGTAGATCTGCTATAGTATTTTCCTGGAACTTCAAACACAATGTACTGCCACAACTGCATGCTACAATTTCAAGTGCTTGTCTGGGGCCTGAAAAGTTTGAGAAGCAGCACATATCAGGCTAAAATCAGCTGCAACATGAAAGTGATATTTATACATTGATCTACTAATTACAATCCAATATTATGATTGTGAAATTCATCTTCTACATTTATGTTTAGTAGGCCACTGAAGGTATATTCTGATGACATCAATTATTTTTGAATACTCTTACAGTGACCAAGTAGAGTTTTTGAATACATAACGTCTTTTATTTGTAGAGTAGTAGGCCTACAGCCCTACAGTATTTATAGTTTGTGTTATTGGTACTTTTAGTAAGACATCTGTTTCCCTCTTCCTCCCTCTGTGCAGTTTATTGATTGAGTTAACAGCTCTAGTAGTTTTTTATGTGATTGTTCTTTTTAACGTCAATGAGAACAGCTGAGTCAATACAGGAGCCACATTCAATTTATATTCATGACTTTGCTGAGAGAGAGAGAGACTCTTTGACAATCTTTCCCATGCCCCTTTGAGAGAGAGAGAGATTTGAAAACTATCTTTAAATACATATATACACACATACATACATACATACAAGCGGCACAGACACTCACACTCGCCAGGGGACATCCCGTGGGTCCTCTGCCCAGCCAAGAGCGCCCGTCTCTGGGCAACGACCTCCAGGCATGGACCAGGGGCCTGGGTCCCCTGCCTGGAAGGCGCTTGGACTAAGAGTGTCTGCTAATTGTGCATATTAATTACCAATGGTCACATAATAGCAAAGACATTATCCTGGTTTTAATTTGATTGTAAAGTTGCATGGTGAGTGACATTGCTCGTTTGCACGTTTCTTTAGCATGCCTATAGCATGCATGAGTACATAATATACATTTCTTATGTTGTTTCTTGTTTGTCTATATAATTCACTTGCTTTGTCGATTGTCTACGTGAGTTCCCCTTGTCAACAAAGAGATATAGGAACATGGAGTAACATTAATAAGGAACTTTATTGGCATGTGAAAACGTATATTTACAAATTGCCAAAGTAAGTGTAAAATTTTAAACAATGATGTTGGTGTGTGTTAATGTAGCCATTTATAACTGATGGCACAGACCCATAAGGGGGTCCATTTGGTTACATTTTTTTCAGAGTGTGGTTTCATTTCTAATTACGTTAAAGGTGAGGATTTCACTGCATGTGTGGAGAAGAGGGAGGTTTTCTCACGGCAATAAAGCTCCTTCAATGAGATAGAGAGTGGGGGAGAGAGATAAGCTAGTTTAGCTATATCATGCTAGTTTTCCTTCATTTGCAATGTTGTGACGTGTGTTTACACATTTCTGTGCTCACTTTATTGTAGCCTACATGCATTTCTTAGTTTTTGACTTTCCTTGGCAATGTAAATGTGTGTTTTATCATGCCAATAAAGCTCTCAAGAGAGAGAGGGAGAGACAGAGAGAGAGAGAGTTGAGTTAATCTGAATAACAAAGACACGTTCTACTTGTTGTGATTCTACACATTCCATTCCTCTATGGTCCTTTTGTTATTCACCTCACACACACACACACACACACACACACACACACACACAACCCCCCACAGACGACCCGACCCCCCCATCTGCTCTACAACCCCTCTGGTGCATGGTTAAGTTTGTGTGCGTCTGTGCGTGTGTGTGCATACATCCTGTGGGGTGTGAAGATGGATTTGTCACCAATGTGTGCACCAATGCGTGCACGTAAAACAGCAGAGGCGTCATTAAGTGGGCACACAATTCAATTCAAAGGGGCATAATTGGCATGGGAAAACATACGTTTACACTGCCCGAGCAAGTGTCAAAATTAAGTAAGTAATTAAGTAAGTAAATACATGACATGTAGGCAAGGCTAGCTTGATCTAAACTAAAGCTTTGTGCGACAAATAGTTTTTTCAAATGTTAAAAAATGCACTCAGCCGATCTATGTCAAACACACACAATTCAATACAAAGGGCTTTATTGGCACGAGAAAACATATGTTTACATTGCCAAAGTGGAACAATACAATCAAAACGAAGTGTACATTTGAAAGTCAGAATCTCCAATAAATCAACGTACCAAGATCACTCGATGCAGATAGTGCAGGAACACACACAATGGTGAGTCTTTAGGGTGGTTGTGTCTTCTCCTATCACAGTAGTGTTTGCACATTGTTGTTCTTTGCCTATAGCAGATATGGGAGTTTTTTTGTCATTAGTCATGTTTTCAAAATCTCTGTGGGTGATTGCAATCTGTGGGAAGTATTATGTCTCTGATGTCTTGGTACAGTGGACGGATGGTTAGGAAATGTAGCTCAGTTTCCACTTCCTTATGTGTGCAGTGGGTGCATACTGCATAGTCTGTCTTCTCTCGGGAGACAGGTCTGCCTATGACGGTCTTTCTCGATCGCACGTCTGTGCTCACTGAGTCTGTACCTAGTTAAGATTTTCCTTTGTTTTTGGTCGGTCACGATGCTCGGCTATTCTGCCACCTGTATTCTCTTTGCAGGGCCAGATAGCATTCTAGTTTACTCTGCTTTTGTGTTGCTTCTTTCCAATGTGACAGATAGCTTTCCTTTTGCACGCACGCACACATACGCATGCAGACAGACAGACAGACAGACAGACAGACAGACAGACAGACAGACAGACAGACTCATTAACTCCTCAGTGTGTTATCTGTTTTTCTTTGTCCTGCATCTCATCACTTTATCACACATCCACATGACTTTACACCCCCTGGAGTGTGTGTCTGTGTGTGTGTGTGTGTGTGTGTGTGTGTTCGTGTGTTGATGCTATCATGCATTCACGCAGCTGATTACATAGATAGAGTAATTAAGGTGTGTGTGTGTTTACATCTCCAGGAGGCAATTCAAAGATGCTAATCATTGCCATAGGGTGGGGGGGGGGGAGGTAGGGTCACAGGCCTATGTAAACAATACATTAACCTCATGTCCATGGTTGACCCGTAACTGTTAAGCAGTTTGAAGCCTGTTAATACCAACCGTTAAACGGTGAATCTTTTTTTTATTGAATTGTCAGTGCTTACTCTTACTCCTACTCTTAAATTGTAACCAACTCTCTCTCTCTCTCCCCTCCCTCTCCCCCCAGGCTTGTTCCCGGCCATATTGAACCTGGCCAGCCAGGCGCAGATCAGCAGCAATGCGTCGTGCGGTCAGAACGGACCCGAGGAGTTCTGCAAGCTGGTGGAGCACGTCCACCAGCGCCGCTACCAACAGAAGAACCTGCAGTGCAGGATCTGCGACGCCAACTCCACCGGTAATCTATCCGTCCAACTGGTTATCTATCTGTCCAGTGTCCGGTCTGTCTATATAGGCTCATTCATAGTCTGGATTTTCGGTGGTGAGGTGACCACCGGAGCTGAAATAATGTTGAGCGGTGGTGAGTAAAAACAGAGAGAAGGGCTGGGGCCTGAGGCGGTGGTTTGCTCTTCACCGCGGCTCTGTGACGTCATGTTGTAGTTCGATGGTCTGGTCACCCCACCACCGAAAATCCAGACTATGAATAACGCTTATCTGTCTGTCTGTCTGTATGTGTGTCATCTCTTCCAGTGTTTGCGAGAGAAACAAGCAACCGTGGTCTATGAAAACGAGCCCCAAAATAAGCTAATCCTTTACCATTAAATATGTGCATACATTTATTTATCTGAAAATAGCCCATGGCATAAAATGTTTTCAGACATGGGGGTCTGCAGACAAATATAATTATATTAATTTGGGGGTCCTTGTCGTGAAAATAAAATAAAACATTAGGACCCCAAAAAATTTAATAAAAACCAACTACCAATATTTACAAGCAACTTTACAGAAAAACAAGCCCAAAGTCGCTTATAATATAAGCGGACATGGCAACACAGGTCTATTCCTAAAATGATGATGGTGGTGTTTGTGGGCGTGGTCTTACAGCGCCGGGCACAGAGCGCCATCCAATCGGCAACGTCATCGACGGCACCAACGACTGGTGGCAGAGCCCCAGCATCCAGAACGGACAGCAGTTCCACTGGGTCACGGTCACGCTGGACCTCAGACAGGTACGCACGCACACACACACACACACACACCCACACACGCACGCACACGCGCGCACACACGCAACCGAGAGAAACAAGTACAAGTTGATGGCCGTTCGATGCAGCGACCAGCTGTGCTGGAGATCTGATCAGGCATGTCGATAACTGGCAAGAACACGATAGTCTGTGTGGTTTTCCAGTGGTTTTCAACCTTTTTTTCATATCAAGAAAAAAATGGGTTACAAAATCGTGGGATAAAAATGTAAAGACTACTTGAGTCAAAGTATCGATACTCCTGGTCAACTGAATTATTACTCGACTAAAATATATATATACCGTATATAAATAAATAAAACTCAACTATTGAAAAGTGCATGCATTTAAACATACATACGAGTATTTAAAAGCACAAATGTACATTTTCGTTGTAATACCAATGTCGTACTGCCATTTTGAAAAGTTCCCCCAAAATTCAAATACATTTAGGAAACAGTGAACATTGTCGATCCAGTACAAGATCCAGTAAGTTATACTGGTCAGCTGTGGTTGTACTGGTCAGCTCTCCCAGTACAACGGTACAAGACTGTGACTGCAGCACTCGTCAGCTCCCAGTACAACAAACAGCAGAAGACCGTGGTTGTACTGGTCAGCTCCCAGTACAATGGTAGAAGACTGTACTGGTCAGAATGTTGAATCATTCTCTCTCTTTTTTTCCACCAGCTTTTTCAGATCGCCTATATCATCATCAAAGCTGCAAACTCGCCACGACCAGGTAACTGCCATCACTTCCTGTAACTGTTACCACTTCCTGTAACTGTCTGTTAGACGGTAATTGTCACCACAAACATGTTTAACCCATTTAGGCCTGAATATATATTCTAAGATTTCCGGCACATTTTCACGATATTTCAAAAATAGCAGACCTACAAGCTCGTAGCGCGCCACTCGGTGGTGCGCTATGAGCTTTAGATCTGCTATTTTTCAATAGCTAAAGCATAACATAATGCTAACACCAAAAGGGGTTCCCGTCCAGAATGTGTCAGTGATTGATTTCTTTGTATATTTTAAGATATTTGTCATATATCTACCCTGTGCAATTTGTGATTACGCTTAAAAAAAAAACAGAAATACAAATTCTAACATCTCCTCCAATGTTCAATGCAAAAAAACAAACCCAACAATTAAATCGTTAATCGCAAATTATCTGTGTGACAATCGTCAACTTAAATCTGTAATCGTAACTCTTCCTGTAACGGTCACCACTTTACTATAATTATAATTATTATTATTATTTTCCTCGTCTTCCAGGTAACTGGGTTCTGGAGCGCTCGGAGGACGGGGTGACCTTTGACCCCTGGCAGTACTACGCCATCAGCGACAGCGAGTGTCTGAGTCGCTACAACATCACGCCGCGCCGCGGACCGCCCACCTACAAGAGCGACCACGAGGTCATCTGCACCAGCTACTACTCCAGGCTGGTCCCGCTGGAGCACGGAGAGGTATACCGCCACCGCGCTTCACTCTCTCTCTCTCTCTCTCTCTCTCTCTCTCTCATATTAACACATGACCTTGGCGGCGACCTCCGTCAAGCCTAATCCAACTCTTCGCCGCCGATGACGGAGACCTCCGCCATGTGGTCTTTTACGATAGATTGCGCTCTAGATTTTGCCTGCCGTCCACCTCCACATTATCACATTTAGAAACATGCATTTATCTTGGATTCTTTTACCAAAACAAGCTTTGTTCAACGGCCCATAACTAAAGAACCGATGATCGTGGTTACAAAATGTATTATTTTCAGAGTGAAAGAAAATATGATGGTCCATCACACAACACAGCGTTGTTTTTCCTTCCTACATCCGGTTCACCTCCATGGGCCTTCAAAATAAGGGTTTCACTGAAAAACACTGGCGGTGGCTAATAATAAATCAATTAACACATGGCAGTAATTATGTGTTAACCCATTCTGACCGGGCACCCATTTTGGTGTCAGCATCATGTTAAAAATAGCAGATCTACAAGCTCGTATCGCGCCACCGAGTGGCGCGATACGAGCTTGTAGGTCTGCTATTTTTGAAAAATCGAAGAGTGACTGTGACATTTTTAGAATCTGATCTCAGGTCAGAATGGGTTAATCAGACCAGTGTGTGTCTGGCGGAAACCTCGTATGAATCTGATCTCAGGTCAGAATGGGTTAACTCATGGCCTCTCTATCTTTCCAGATACACACGTCTCTGATCAACGGGCGTCCCAGCGCCGAGCGGCTGACCCCGGAGCTGCTGCAGTTCACGTCGGCCCGCTTCATCCGCCTGCGCTTCCAGCGCATCCGAACGCTCAACGCCGACCTCATGATCCTGAACCACCACGACACCTCGGAGGTGGACCCGCTGGTGACGCGCAGGGTGAGAGAGACGGACCCATGACCTCGTTGATGTTGAAGAAAATACTAATACCAACCGTATATCAGTGGTGGAAAAAGTACTCAGTTGTTTTACTTAACTACTGCAATTTGTGTGTAACGAATTGCGTTCCTTTCCTCAGTATTACTACTCCATCAAAGACGTCTCGGTGGGGGGGATGTGCATCTGTTTCGGACACGCACAGAGCTGTCCACTGGACCCCGTTACCATGGTAACGCACTCACGCACACACATACACACTCTCTTCTCTTAGATATACTGCACACAGACACACACTACACACAGCATGCTAGCATTTCACAATGCGATGTCTAACATCTCTCTTTAACACAGGCAGCCGCGATTTCACAGTTTCAGTCTCTGTCCATTCATGTGCCAAAAAGGGTATTTTAATGTGAGCTGCCTCATTCAAGGGGCAAAAATTACCCCAGGCCTTATAACCCGGAAGTTTAGCACACGGATAAAGCAATCCCGGGAGGATGGCGGACCACCCGAGGCATGATTTGTTTTTTAACTGCGACCAGAATCTGCCGTATAAACAGAAGTTTATGTGTTTTATGTGTTTAGTGTGTCTTTATACTGTCTAACTCTCTTCCTCTCTCTTTGTGTTAACAGAAGTTTAACTGTGTGTGTGAACACAACACATGTGGGGAGAGCTGCAATCAGTGTTGCCCCGGTTACCACCAGGAGGTGTGGCAACCAGGAACCCTGTCTGTTGGCAACACTTGTGAGAGTAAGTCTGTGTGTGTGTGTGTGTGTGTGTGTGTGTGTGTGTGTGTGTGTGTGTGTGTGTGTGTGTGTTTTTGTGTGTGTGTGTGTGTGTGTGTGTGTGTGTGTGTGTGTGTGTGTGTGTGTGTGTGTGTGTGTGTGTGTGTGTGTGTGTGTGTGTGTGCGTGCGTGCGTGTGCGTGCGTGCGTGCGTGCGTGCGTGCGTGCGTGCGTGCGTGCGTGCGTGCGTGCGTGCGTGCGTGCGTGCGTGCGTGCGTGCGCTTCTTTGAGGATAATATCCTCAAAGAAGCGCACAGACCTGGAATCTGGCTTTGACTATATTACAGTCAAAGCCAGATTCCAGGTCCCAAGTCTTTATCTGTGGCACCGTACTACACTGGTTCTCAACCTATTCAGGCCGTGACCCCCCAAAATAATCATGTTTAAACTGGGGGACCCCACATCCACCCACTGTGTGAGTTTGTATAGATCAGCTATTTTCAGCTTATCAGCTTACTGTATATGATTTGACAATTTGGCTGTGTTTGACTAGTTTTTATAGTATAGTTTGTTGATTACTTTTGATGCAGGAATGGACTTTTTCCTTTGTCCTTAAAAGTGCTTCAGATGTATTAAAGGAGTAATTCACCCAAAACAACGCCACATTTTCCACACGCTCTCGTCTAAACATGTCCTTGTTGTGTGCGTGTGTGTGTGCGTGTGTGTGTGTGCGTGTGTGCGTGCGTCAGAGTGTAACTGTCACAACAAAGCGCTGGAGTGTGTGTACAACGCCACGGTGGCCGACCTGGGCCTGAGCGTGGACTCTCACGGGCATCGGCGCGGGGGCGGAGTCTGCCTGGACTGCAGCCAGAACACGGCGGGTGTCAACTGCGAGGCGTGCAGACACGGCTACTACAGGCCATCAGAGGTACTGCAGGACGTAGATTATATATAGGGGCTTGACCTCGATTAGTCGACTGATCGATCGGAGTGAGTCTAAAGCCCCTCTAACCACACCAAAAGACGGTTTTAGTGTTGTCCCAGCGGTGTGATAGGTCTTGTTGACCCACGTTGACCCTAGTGATTCAACGCATGGAACTCAATGGCGCAAACCACACCAAAGGGTCGAGACGGTTTTAGAGTTAACTCCTTGCAACCGTTTGGACCCAAGGAGTTGAATGGTGACCATTAGGCCTAATTTGTTATATTAATTAACAATATTATTTTTAAATAGGTTATATATATCATGATTTATCGGGAGAAACCAAGCAACTATATGTTAAATCAGACATTAAGCAGGGTTCCCCAATTTGTCTTCCCACAAGGGCCAAATTATGTCTAGGATGACATGCTGAGTGCCACGAAAATGTTATTCTATTAGTTAGAATAGATGTATAAAGACCAATTTGACAGTTGCAGAAACATAATTGTGTGTGTGTGTGTGCATGTGTGTGTGTGTGCGCGTGTGTGTCTGTAGGTCTCTCTGTATTCAGACTTCCCCTGTGTGGACTGCCAGTGCGACCTCAGAGGCTCCGAGTCTTCCGTCTGCATCAAGGATGACGAATACGCACGGCATGGTAATTTATCTTCTACGCGTTTAAATCACATCGCATGTGAAGTTACAATGTATATTTACTCAAGTACTAGTCTGTTCCTAAGCACAATTTCGAGGTATTTGTACTTTACTGGAGTATTTATAATACTTTTACTTCTAATACTTTTACTTCTACTTCCGCTACATTTATTTAGTTACTTTGAAGATGTTGATTATTATAACAAAACATGCATTAACCACTTCAGCCCTGTGTACATTTCGGCCATTTGAAAATATGTGTATACATTTGAATGTACATAAACTTGAAAGCAGACATTCTGCATAATGAGTACTTCTAGTACATTTTGATACCAACACTAACTCCACGATGACAACCTCTTACTTATACAGACTTGAACCACAAATCAATCTAACTGAGTGTGTATGTATGTGCGCGCGTGCGTGCGTGTAGGTCTCCCGGCAGGCCAGTGCGTGTGTCACGAGGGCTTCGCGGGGCGGCAGTGCGACCGCTGCGCGTTCGGCTACAGAGACTTCCCGCGGTGCGTTCCCTGCCTGTGTAACCTGTCTGGAAGCCTCAACACGGACCCCTGTGCCCCCTGCGTCTGCAAGGTAACACACTCACACACCAACACAGAGCCCTGTGCCCCCTGCGTCTGCAAGGTAACACACTCACACACCAACACAGAGCCCTGTGGTACTCCCTGCGTCTGCAAGGTAACACACTCACACACCAACACAGAGCCCTGTGGTACCCCCTGCGTCTGCAAGGTAACACACTCACACACCAACACAGCCCTGTGCCCCCTGTGTCTGCAAGGTAACACACTCACACACCAACACAGACCTGTGCCCCCTGTGTCTGCAAGGTAACACACTCACACACCAACACAGACCTGTGCCCCCTGCGTCTGCAAGGTAACACACTCACACACCAACACAGACCTGTGCCCCCTGCGTCTGCAAGGTAACACACTCACACACCAACACGGACCCCTGTGCCCCCTGCGTCTGCAAGGTAACACACTCACACACCAACACAGACCTGTGCCCCCTGTGTCTGCAAGGTAACACACTCACACACCAACACAGCCCTGTGCCCCCTGCGTCTGCAAGGTAACACACTCACACACCAACACAGACCTGTGCCCCCTGCGTCTGCAAGGTAACACACTCACACACCAACACGGACCCCTGTGCCCCCTGTGTCTGCAAGGTAACACACTCACACACCAACACAGCCCTGTGCCCCCTGTGTCTGCAAGGTAACACACTCACACACCAACACAGCCCTGTGCCCCCTGTGTCTGCAAGGTAACACACTCACACACCAACACAGCCCTGTGCCCCCTGTGTCTGCAAGGTAACACACTCACACACCAACACAGCCCTGTGCCCCCTGTGTCTGCAAGGTAAAACACCCCCCCCACTATTCACTTCAATGGAAGTTGCTCAGTGGCGTTTTGAAGGACCCGGAAGAACGACGAAATCTTCCGGGTAGTACCCCTCGAGCGTTGATATGATTGGTTGGCTCCTATCGTAGTGACCCCTCGCCGGCGTCCTTGCAGTATGTCTACGTCACAATTCATTCATAAATGTAACCGTGGCCTGCAGTACCAGTTTTGACCAGTAGGGAGACGACTTCAACGATATATACCCAGCCATTCTTGGGGGCTTGCTGTGCGTGTGACAATGCCTCCTAGTGCACCTGCAACGCAACTACAACACAACTTTGTTATAACTCCTCCTCTCCTCTCCTCTCCTCTCCTCTCCTCTCCTCTCCTCTCCTCTCCTCTCCTCTCCTCTCCTCTCCTCTCCTCTCCTCTCCTCTCCTCTCCTCTCCTCTCCTCTCCTCTCCTCTCCTCTCCTCTCCTCTCCTCTCCTCTCCTCTCCTCTCCTCTCCTCTCCTCTCCTCTCCAGGTCAATGTGATGGGCTCTCATTGTGACCTGTGTAAAGCGGGTCATTTCAACCTCCAGTCGTCCAACCCAGAGGGCTGCAGCGACTGCTTCTGTTTCGGAGTCTCTGACTTGTTGACGTGTGAGAGCTCCGCTTGGTCCATGTCACAGGTAACTAGCACACACACACGAGCATGCACACAAGCGCACATACACACACACACACACACACACACACACACACACACACACACACACACACACACACACACACACACAGTCACACACTCACTCATCCGTCTTGTTGATTTTGGTCTCGTTTCAGATTGTCGGCGGGGAAGCTTTGCTCTACCCGGCTCACGTTGACTCCGCCCCTCCCGTCGCAGAGAGCAACGACCTGGTCTTCCCGGGCAACGGCTCCTCCCCTGGCCCCGCCTACCAGCACGTGATGTCGTGGACGGCGTCGGACAACTTCCTCGGCAACAGGGTATGTCGTTGTCTTCTTTTTGTCGCGTTTCGTTCACATTTCATATCGAGGCCCGTTGTTTATTATTCAGCATTTTGACCTGAGATTAGATTCAAAAAATGTCTTCTACATCCTGACAGTTTTCTGAAAAAGCCATGTTTCTATGTCAGTCGTCAGTCATTTTTCAAAAATAGCAGACCTACAAGCTCATAGTGCACTACTCGGTGGCGCGCTATGAGCTTGTATATCTGCTATTTTTCAATAGCTAAAGCATAACATAATGCTAACACCAAAAGAGGTTCCCGTCAAAAATGGGTTGAGCCACGGACCACCGTGTGATGAGAGCCTCTCAAGACCCCAAACTAAACAATATTTTGTCAGTGTCGGATAAGATCTTGTCCACAATTCCATGCTGTATTGATGTGGTATACCATGGATAGGAGAGATAACAGGCGCACATTGATAAAAATAACAATTCTTTGACATACTTGAGAGCGTAAAATGTATTAATTTTACGCTCTCAAGAGTTAAAGACCTTTAAGAGTCCATTTGGTTACCAACTTTCCATTGTTTAGCTGGAACCCTCTCAAGGACCGGTTGAAAAGTGCTGGATTAAATAATAGTTGAGGTTAATTATAAACTATCTGTCTGTCCGTCTCCAGCTGTTATCGTACGGTGGACATTTGACCTTCAGTCTGCTCCACGACATCCCATTGGACAACGAGGACAACTTTGTCCCCGCCCAGTGTGACATCATCATTGAGGTAAGGACACAGAGCCGATCACAGGAAAACATGCTTGAATAGGACGTCCTATCCCAAATATAGGTCATGGGCCGGGCCTTTGAAAAGGAAGATATTGGCCTTTATCCAAAAGGCGCTTTACATAGAGCGCCTTTTTTACACGCACGCACGCACGCACGCACACACGCACGCACACACGCACACACACACACAGTGTTTCCACACCTAAGCGGAAAACGGCCGACAGCCGCGGACAGAAGAAGCTGTCCGAGTCTTGCTCAAGGACACTTCTTCGACACCAACTCTGGGGGAGCCCACAGGGATCGAACCGGGGGAGTGTACCCCCAAGCAGCCGCTCTACCCCCCTGAGGCACTGCCGCCCCTCCCCCCCCAGCCATGAGGTGAAGTGCGCACCCTGAACTCATCGCTATAGCATGTCACATTGTCACAGGGGACTAAAGCCCCAGCAGGGAGGCAACGAGACCCATTTGTATGGTCTCTGGCATGGTGGCCCGGCCAGGGGATTGAACCCTGACCTCGGACACTAAATCCACAAGTCCACTGAGCTGGTAAAAGCTACAGAAACAGCTAATAATCTCTCTCTCTCTCTCTCTCTCTCTCTCTCTCTCTCTCTCTCTCTCTCTCTCTCTCTCTCTCTCTCTCTCTCTCCTCCCCAGGGTAACGGTAAAACCCTCCGCCACTCGTCCAGCCCCCTGCTCCTCTCCTCGGGCCGGCCCGTCTCCGTCTCCATGGCGATGACCCCCGGGTCGTTCGTTCACTTGGACGCGCGCAGCGGCAGGGACGCGCACGTCACGCGCAACGTGCTGATGTCGGTGCTGAGCGACCTCGCTTCGCTGAGGGTCAAAGTTCACCTCAACGCGGGCCCGCTGGTGCTACGGTGAGGCGCGCACGCACACACGCACGCACTCACGCACGCACTATTGAAATGACGACACGAAGGTGTTTAAATATACAATATATACTTATAAGTGTGTCTCTCTCTCTCTCTCTCTCTGCGTGTCTGTCTCTCTCTCAGTCTCAGTAAAGTGTCTCTGGACATAGCAGACCACAACAGTGCCAACCGCGTCCAGGCGGTTGCCGTGGAGACGTGCGAGTGTCCGTGGGGATACGCTGGCACTTCCTGTGAGGTAAGAAAGAAGAGCCTCCCCATGCTCCGCCATGAACAATGGCCGCCGTTACGCAACGCATGCTGCGTTCACACCAGGCTGACGCAAAGACGCCAAGAATCACAGAATCACAGTCCTTTTGGACCTATTATAGGCATTATTTCTGTCCCATGTTTTTGTCAGCCAGAACAGGTTGAAAACAAAACAAAAACAAATGTGTGTGTGTGTGTGTGTGTGTGGTGTGTGTGTGTGCGTGTGCGTGTGTGTGTGTGTGTGTGTGTGTGTGTGTGTGTGTGTGTGTGTGTGTGTGTGTGTGTGTGTGTGTGTGTGTGTGTGTGTGTGTGTGTGTGTGTGTGTGTGTGTGTGTGTGTGTGTGTGTGTGTGCGTGCGTAGTCTTGCATTCCAGGGTTCTACCGTGTGGGAGGGGTCCTGTACGGAGGCAAATGTGTCCAGTGTGAGTGCAACGAACACGCCAGTGAGTGTGACATCAACGGAGTGTGTCAGGTTAGTACACACACACACACACACACACACACACACACACACACACACACACACAATTTAGGCATTTAGCAGACGCTCTTAATCCAGAGCGATTTACAGTAAGTAATAACAATACATCATATACAAAGAATCATAAGCAAGCTAAGAACCTAATATATTTCCAAACAGTAGATTATCTGTACTGTGAAACTATGAGTATATACACTATAGAGTGCTACGTCTACATGAAATGCTAAATTATAAATCAAAATTTTAGCCTTTGCACATATATATATATATATATATACGCCTTGTGTGTGTGTGTGTGTGTGTCGTTTCAGGGCTGTGATCACAACACAACAGGAAGTCACTGTGAAGCGTGTGTTTCTGGTTTCTATGGCGACGCGGCCGAGGGAACACCGGCCGACTGTCAACGCTGCGCCTGTCCGCTCACCGTGGCCACCAACAAGTACGTCCGCTCCTAATTACTCAAACACTGTACTCGAGAACGCTGTTGGGACACTTTTAGTTTATTTGAGCATTTTCCATGTTTCTTTTCAATATTTCTACTCCAGGCAAATATAGTACTTTATAGTAGGGATGCATGAAAAATCTACATTTAGTTTGTGTACTCATCTCATTCAGTAGTCATTCAGTTGTGAAAACAGACACTTGGTAAAGAGTATAGGCTATTTATTGATTGATTGAATACTTTATTAACATGCTTTGGGCCTATAGGGCCTTGTTTCCATTGTGGTCCTCTGTATAATATCGGAATCGGTCAGAATCGGTATCGGCACATAATGACCCTGCAAATATTCTGAGATCGGATATCGGTCATAATTTCATAATCGTGCAGCCCTACTTTTTAGTCCAATTATTTGAAGTCATTGTCACAAAAATATTGGAAAACGTATCATTACAAAACGTACAAGTGTGCCATGAAACAAGTCCATTAATGTCGCAGGGCAACACCTTGTGAGCTCGTAGCTCTGCTCTCTTTTAAAGATTTTGAAAGAAAAGGTTTTTTGGGTAAAAAACAATGGTAAAGTGGACGATTACATTTGGGAATACTTCTACTGTACCGTAGTTTTATGTAGTAAGAGTACATCTCCCACCACCGTCCATAACCCTCCTGTTTGTGTTTGTGTTGTCGATAAAGTTTCAGTCCGACGTGCGTACTGATGCATTCTGGGGAGATGTCATGTGACCGCTGTCAGGAGGGCTACACGGG